>NC_037686.1:11527054-11557896 GCF_003255815.1 Theropithecus gelada | reverse complement strand
GGTGCTGACGAGTTGATGGGTGCAGCACACCAACATGGCACAAGTATACATATGTAACAAACCTGCACGTTATGCACATGTACCCTAGAACTTAAAGTATAATAATAATAAATAAATTTAAAAAAAAGAGAATTTATCACTTCCTATAACAAGCAAAAAAAATAAATAAATAAAACCATATATGTATTGATTTCTGAATACTAAATAACACATTTTGATTTTTGAAATGTTCATATAATTCATTTTTATAAATTTCAAATTTTTATTGAAACCTTTCACCCTTTCTTTTATGTTGTTCTACTTTTCCTCGATTTTCTTTACTATATTAATTGTAGTCATGTAGAAGTCCTTGTCTGCTAATGCCAATATCTGGATCAATTGTGGACTGCATTTGTTATCTGTCTTTCATTTTGACTATTGGTCATGTTTTCTTTCAACCTCCTATATCTGGTAAACTTTTATTTAATGCTGAACATCATGTGTAAATAAAATAGATGCTCTAATGATATCTTCCAATAGAAAAGGTTCTCCCTTTTAAAAATTTCATGCAGAGAAGGTAACAGATAGAACACCTCAATCAACCTCTCAATCTAAGAGGAAATTGAGATGGGTCAGAGCTAGGATGGGACATCAGTAATATTCACTCTACTTCGATTAATCCCTGATCCTCAAGTGTGGCCATCCTGAATACCTGATGAGGAATCACTTCCCATTATTATAGGAGGCTCATTAGCTCCTTCCTCAAAGAATAAGGAAGATCCAACTCTCTGAGAAGTCTGAAATTCAAAATCTGGTAAACTCCCTTAATTGACAAGAATGCTATTTTTCCAAATGATTGATGCCCACACGAGTTCTCACTCTGCCTTTTAGAAATGGTTGGCTTAGTTGTCCAGCTCCTTATTAGCACCAGAATTCAGCCATGGGGGAGCCAGCCTTGTTTGAATCTTCTCAGATTTCCTGATTGTCACAGAAGCCATTCAGGTCCCTCTGTGCATACCCTTCACCCTGGCAGATACCACAATAGATTCTTACCGAATAACTCCTTTTTGTCTGCTACCTAAGCTGTACAATTCTTGAAGGCAGAAACTGTCATCCTTTTTCTCTATATTTTCAAATGCCAGGCAAAAGGTAGGTATTCTTGTTAATAAATGAAAAATATATAGTCATTATATTATAAGAATCTTTTATTTTCATGTATTTTGTATCATGTTTTATTGACTACATAAGAATAGCTAATCAACTAGATTTGTTAATTATTCTAATTTTATGAACATTATTGGTAATACGGTAAATGCACATGTTCCTTTACAGGGTTATTATCTTCCTCTATTGAATTAAAGCCCAGGAACAAACCTCAGCATTAAAGCATTAGCAATACCTTTGTAAAAAAGACAATGGCAGCACCCAGTTTAATCACAAATGCAGTAGTATTAGGTATTTTTTTCATATCTTATTACTGATTTATTAAGTGTATAATGGCCTCACCATAAAACTTTATTTCCATTTCCTTTAAAGCTATTAAAGAATATCCATATTATTAATTTTATTTTTCCTTAATTAAAAAAAAGTTTTGTGGGTGCATAACAGGTGTATATATTTCTGGGGTAGGTGGGATGTTTTGATACAGGCACACAATGTGAAATAAGCACATAATAGGGAATGGGGTATCCATCTCCTCAAGCATTTACCTTTAGAGTTACAAACAATCCAATTACACTCTGAGTTATTTTAACATGTACAATTAAGTTACTATTTCAAGCACCCTATTGTGCTTGAAACAGTAAGTCTTATTCATTCTTTCAATTTTTTAAATCCGTTGACTGTCCTCACCACCCTCACCAGACCCCCACTACCCTTCCCAGCCTCTGGTAACCATCCTTCTACTCTCTCTGTCTGTGAGTTCAATTGTTTTGATTTTTAGAGCCCACAAATAAGTGAGAACAGGTGATGTTTGTCTTTCTGTGCCTGGCTTATTTCACTTCACAAAATGATCTCTAGTTCTATCCATGTTGTTCCATATTATTTTTACATGTTTGAAATATGGAGTCATTTTTAACTTACTTATTCAAAGTTTATTGCATTTAATTCACATTTATGCAGATCAAAACTGAAAAATAGGACATATAATTTCCTATAGTGAAACGGAAAAAGTGTACTACCCATGCACTAATCTCATGCCCTTTAGCATATCTTCCTACTTTAAGTTATAATGATATTCTTGAATGTTCAAGGAAAATGAGCAGAAAACCTCACTTAGAAGGTTAATGAAGGAAATGATCCATTTCAATTTATATAAATGCCACTGAAAGCATATGGTAAAAGCATAGCATTCGTGAGTGATAATTTTCACTATATACAATGTACTCTCAGTGCTTTTCTTTGACTAGCATTCCAGTTTTCATTAATAGTTTATTTCTACAAATGATAGTGCTTCATTAAAATGTAAATACAGAACAGTTGAAAGCAGATCCAATAAACATTGGTCCTTCTTTTTAAACTTACATTGCTATCAGGTATATTTTATGCTAATTATACACAGTGACTTTAGCTGTGCTGCCTAATTAGCCACTAGCCTTATATAACTATCCACCTTTAAGTTAATTAAAATTAAATAATAATAATGTCTTAAAATTATTTCCTCTATTGCACCAGCCTCATTTCAAATGTTCAATAGCCAAATGTGGCTAGATGCTACCATATTTTAAACAGTGTGGATAAGGAACATTTTCATTATCACAGAAAAGGTTTTCGGACAGCATTGGCTAGAGTTCTCAAAAGATTGAGGTTAGAATGTTTGCTTTTCTTTGAAAGGTCTGAGTGAAACTAATGAAAATACTTTTGAGTTAATTGTACTGGTTTCCCTTTAAACATATTTTAGAACAAAATATTGGCTGTGAGTTCACTTGGAAATTATTTTTCCAACTCATTAATTAGATAAAGAAAGGTTGTTCCATGGAGGGTTATTATATGGTGATAAACAAGCTATTGCTTGGTAAATTAGTGATGAGGCTGGAATTGGTATTCAAGTCCCCTGACATGATGTTGACTGCTAATTCTACTCTTGTACATTGCTATATTTAAGATTTTTGTTCACTCTTGGTTACCAACTCCAGAGAAACATTAAAGTCAATGACCAAGTTGTCAGTACCTCAGTGTGCAATCATTGGTTATTGGTCAAATTATGTTACCAGAAGCTATTTCCATTGAGATAGGAAAACAGCAAATTATTTCCAGACTCAAACTGAGAATTAAATTTCCTATAGCTACCATTTTTCCATATAATAATAATTTATATACTTCCTGCTTATAAACAAGTATAATTCCATGTCTCTAACAGAGCTGAAAGATAAACAGTAATTGTAAGTCAGTAGAGAAAAATGATGTTTTTCATCTCATATAACTTGTACTCGTTGCTACCATGGTATCAAACACCATGTATTGGAACAATTTGCATGTCTCCCAGTGAGATTGTAAACTTTGAAAAAAATCACTGTAAAATCAGAAATTTGTGTGGGCCATAATAGATGTTAATTTATAATGAATATGAATAAATAAAAAGAGATGAGTAAATCAATGGTATCACTTACCAGTGGTTGGCCTGTTTATTTTCTGTCATTCCTATATCTTTAGATCATGTTGGGTGCTAAAAATACAGTGTGAACAATATAACCCTTACTTTTAGTTATCTGGAAATCAGTGTGCTGATCTAGATGACAATCTCCATTGGTTTTTAGAGCTCTTTGTAAAACACAGTGTTTTGACTTCATAAATCTCTGGAAGTTGCTAACTTCAAAAACAAAAGTAGTCTTATATAACTTTTATAAGACGAACTCAGAAGGATAATAATAGCACTTATAATTTTGTTAAGGTAAAACTTAAGGCTGTGACAAACAGCCTTGAGTGGAAATCCTTCTAGTAAAGTGCTTGCTAAGGAGTGATTACAACTTTCTTACAATTGTGCTTGAAAGCCTCCTCAGGAAGAGAGCCAGCTGGTTAAAATGGTAATGTCAGGGGAAGTGAAAAGAATCTAACATTTTGAAACAACAACCTAGTATGTTGTAAACATTTTCTATAAAAATCATGAACTTCATGAGAAGTTTGGGGGAGTGTTGGAATAGGAAGAGTACATACACCTAGAAATAAGGTTAAGAGAATACTCAAATTAATTTCCAAATGATAGCCAAGTCAAAGAACAAATAAAATATATCCCTTGGCTTTGATATCAGAATTACAGAGTTAGGAAGAACCTTATTAAGTTGTGTATTCCAATCTCTTACTCACATTGAAATTCTTTCCATAACATTTATTCAAAAAATATTTTGAGCTTCTTCTTTGGAACAGCACCCTTTTATGTCTAGGGATAATCAATAAAAGAGATCACGGAATTTCTAGTCTAGTCATCAGAATCAGACGCTAAACAACATATAGAAAGTTAGGTGGTATGCCAGAGGGGAAAAAAGAGAGAGTGATGGGTGATGGGTATTCTACATTATGAAAGAGGCTCAAGAAGTCTTTTGATAAACTGATATTTATGCAGAGTTTTTACTGAAGTGAGAGAACAAGCTACGCAGATCGTTGAGAGAAGACATTCCGGGCAGAAGGAACAGTGAGGACCAAGCCCTTGGGTCAAGATTATAATTAGTGAATTCTAAGGACAGCAATGGTAGTTGAGAGTTTGGAACAAAATGAAAGTGGGAGAAAATGATAGAAAGTGATACAAAATGATAGAAAGTGATGTCAGAGAGTTACTCAGACATGCAATAGTTTTTTTTTTTTTTTTGCAGTTGCGAGATTTAATAGAGTGAAAACAGAGCTCCTATACAAAGGGAGGGGACACAAAGGAGGTTGCCACTGCCAGCTGGAATGCCCTGGGTTTATATCCTGATCATTGTCTTCACCTGTGCCCTCAGGCGATAGATGATTGACTATTTCTTTACCTCCTGCTTTTAGCCTGACTGGTATTTTAGTGAGCTCTTTTTTTTTACTACTTGACTGGTCGGGTGTGAGCTGAGTTACAAGCCCCATGTTTAAAGGTGGGTGCGGTCACCTTCCCCAGCTAGGCTTAGGAATTCTTAGTTGGCCTAGGAAATCAGCTAGTCCTGTCTCTCAGTCACCTGATTGAACAGGAAAACCCAAGTGCTGTTGGGGAGGTTGGCTGATGATGGCTCTAACTGCTTCCTGCTGAATTGGGGCATAATAGGGGTCGTGCAGTTGAGATTTCCTTGGGAGGGGTGGCTTCGATGTCATCAACATCAGAGCATGGGCTAGCAGGCTGGTTCAGGGGTCCGCAGTAGATCTTAGTCATGGACTGTATCTGGGGCTCCATTTGAAGAACGATTTGTAGTTTTACAACTTTGATTCTGGAAGAGACAAACTTAACAAGGAGGATAAAAATACAGAGATTGAAATGTATGGCCTGAAGTGCAGGGGGAGGCACATCTAATGGTTAGTAGGGTTTTGGCCAAGGCTTCATGGAGCCCAGTAAGGGTGGTATTAAATAGGCTTACCAGGCGAGTATGGGTACGGAGGGTTTCATGTAGTTTTGAGAGATCCAGTCCTTTGCAGGGGCTAGGGGTGCTATGTACCTGGGTCAGTTGGGAGATGACTTCTTTTACATGTTTTTCTCTTGTCTGATCTTGAACTCCACCCCCATCAGACATACCAGTATGGGTGAAGTGAATTCAACAGACAGTGGCTCCAAGCCCTCAGGACAACTAGGATTATTTCCCCTGTCCAATAATGAGTATTTGCATGCTTGCAAAGAGTGGCAGAGTTATAGCAGTTGCGGGGCATATAGGTGTGGGGGTGCAGTGAAAGTGAAAGGGGTAAGAGAATAGTAAAGAGAAAAATATGACAAGGGAGGGCCATGGGGATTAAGACATACTGAAAACATTTTTTAGGACATGTGGCTGTTTTTTAAGAAATACTAAGAGCTTTGATTGCCATTTTAGATAAATGGTATGTTACCAGAAGGATGTGAAAAAAGGACTGGCAAAATTACATACTTTCTTTTAAAGATTGCCTTGACTGCTCTGTAGAGAAAAAACTTCAGGGGTCACATAGAAATGCAAGGATATCATTCAGAGAGCATCAAAACAATCCAACCAAGAGATGGTAGTAGATAGGCCTGGGGTGTTATTAGTGTAAGTGATGTAAAGTGGAGAAATGTGAGGATAGAATCCATACTTATTATACATGTTGAGCATTTGCTGTTAAATATCAGAAGAGGAGAAGAATTATGGATGATTGTTCAATTTTTAGCCTGAACAATTATTATCGGGATTGGAAAAGTAGGAGAAGAGCAGACTGAAAAGATTTAGAGTTTATTTGTGGAATGCTAAATTTTAGGTGCCTATTAAATATCTAAGAAGTGGAGTTGGAACACAGTGAAACTGTACACAAAGATGGTCATCTTTGCCTAAACACTTAGAGTCACAGATTTCATTACCTTTTGAGGTAACCCAATACCCTGAGAGCCAACCCTAATTGTTAAAAAAAAGTTTATTAAATTGAGCCAAAATTATCCTACTTCTACCTAATGATTATTATTCTATCTCTGGAGGAGAAATGTAAACAAACTTAATCTCTCTTTCATCATGTGCTACACAAATTCACAAATAGAACATTTTACCTCATTTATCTTTTTTTTTTTGTCCAGGCTAAGCATCATACTTCTATTTTTTTCCCATCTCAAGTGGTTTTCTATTCATGACTGTCTCAAATGAACCAACCCTATTCCCTTAACAGATCTTTAATAAATATGAATATCATAACATCTGCCCAGAATTTGACATATGGAGTTTCTTTGTGCATCTTTCCTGGAAATAAATTTACCTTGTAACTTCTTTCTCTTTCTTCATCTTTGTTAAGCTCATTGCAGTTTGCAGGCCACATATTTTTTAATTCTCTGCATCATAGTATTCAAAACTATTATAATTGGGTTTTTTTCTTATTTTACGGTAAGCATTTATTTCTAACTTTAAAATTTCTACGAAGGCCACCCATCTTTTTTAAGAATACTATTCTTGTGCAGAGGACTTTTTAGAAAGAGAAGTATTAGCATGGTTGCCTAGAAACCAAAAAGGCATTCAGAATAATAGGAAGAACAGGGAAATAAATGAAAATATTATCTACAATGACATTTGATTTAGGTGAGAAAACAGCTGAACCATTCTGTGCAGCCTTGATTTGATGAAACAATCTTCCTTTTCATCAAAGAATGCTCTTTACAGTGTGAACTTATTTGAAATGAGTCACTGTATTACTCTCATATATATCTTCATCATAATTACAATGTAACTTTTGAATTATTTTATTTAACTATTCTCTTATTTCCTTTACTATAAAAGTTCATTGTTTCTTCACACATTTTCTTTGTTATATGTCTATGTCTGAAAAGCTATTCAAAAGTTTTAATGTATTTAGTTCCAACTATTGACTGGCATATTAAATCAATAGTGAAATTTGGAAGAGGGAGGATCTGGTACATAATATTGATCACAGATTAGATCTGTAGCTTAACTCTTTTCCTTTACGCATATATTTTAAGATTTTATAATCCAGTGAGTTTGCAACACTTAATTTTAGAAATATGCAATAGTATAAATGGATATTGCTTGATGAGTTTAGAAGAAAAAGAGATTCTTTCTAATGCCTATTTTTTAAAGCTGCTTTGTGTCTGTGAAATCGATATAGGAGTTAAGAAGGAATTACTTAGGCAGATAGCAAGGGCATGGGAGTCCTCGGTAAGACTTTTCTTTATAATGAAAAACAGCCCCAGATAATTTTCTAACGAAGAATAGCCTGTAAGCTGGGAGCTTGTACGGATGAATGTAAGTAGGAACTACTACATTTTCAAGATGGCGGTTTCCCTTCTCTACTAACCCACATGTTCCCTAAGGAGCAGACAAGATTGCAGATCAACTGGAAATCCTATTTGCAAAGAAGATTAGGGTGGCTAGACCAGCCTTCCCTGCATGCTATGTAAATGTCATACCTGATTGAACCAATCTACGAGCCCTATGTAAATCAGACACCACCTCCTCAGACTAGTCTTTTCTGCTCAGAAACCCCTTCCTCTATGAAAGAAGCTGTTTCTTTTTCTTTTTCTTCTATTTATTAAGCCTCCGTTCCTAAACTTTTCATGTGTGTCCATGTCCTAAATTTTCCTGGCACTCAACAACGAACCCCAGGGTGTATACTCCAGATAACGTAGACACTTCAAAGTCACTCATGCCATCTTTTCAACTTTTTTAGTTTCTGCTAAAAAGCAAAGTTACTAAGTTTAAAGTTCAGATATATTTAAGGGCAAAGGGTCAAAAAGAACTTTTAAAATCTTATAACCTCATAGTATGCATTTTCAGGAGACTGCTCTTTACTCTTAACGTCTTTCTTATTTTTTTCTCTGATCTCACCTATTCTTGAATTTTCCCTATTGCCTTATACACCCGATTCATTGTTTTGTTCTGCAGACAATTAAGAATTTTTTAATAGCTGACGTACTTTCATTATCCATTTCTAACTGAAAAATGCTACTGAGTAAAGCATCAAACACACAACAACTTTCGATATGGTAGAGTAGTATATTAAAAATAAAACCAATTAGTGTGTTTTAAAGAAAATAAATGATAAGAAGTAAGTCAAGAAAGGATTGTATTAATTAATTTTTATTAAAACACTAGCTAAAAAGTATTTTTTGTCATAGAATGATGGAACTAAAAATTTTAAATATAATTTAAATTGGTAAATTTCAGAGAAAATAGTCCATTCATACACACCGTCATTTTCTGGCAGATTGTCATTTTCAAAGCCATTGATTGTTTGGCAAATGCTATGTGATCCCAGCTACAACTGTGAATAGAGAAGAAGACAAGTTGATTTCTTTTTTCTTTTAAGAGCTACAAGAATGAGACCAGAAAGCAGTAAGTTGATGGTGGTTTGAGTCAAGAAGCCATATATATTTAGGGCTGGAGTTGATAACATGACAGTCTATTATATGGCATAGCCTTCTTGATCCCTTCCTAATGGGAAATCTTATAAAAACCATGAAAGAGTTTAATTGAGAATAACTTAATCTCTTCTATGAAATGATCTAGGTAAGATTATTAAAAGGTTACTTTAGATAAACGCATTTATGACAAACTACAACCAGATCATAAGCCCTGTGAAGACAAAAGTCCCGATCTGATCTCTTTCTGCAGAGACGACTGCAATGAATAGCACTTAATAGGTATTTGATAAATATTTATTATTGTCAATGTGATTCTGACATTAGTGTCTGTTGCCTCCTTCTCCTCTAATATTGTAATTTATCGAATCTCTTTATCAAAGATAAGTAGTTGTGGGTATAGGTCTTTGTCTTCATTCTCTTAACCCATCTTTTCATTTTCTTGATCCATTTTCATTTACTGACCTTCTTTTGAGTCTCTGTTTTACATGCAAATTCAACTGAATCAGAATGGATTTTTTTCTAATAACAGAGAACTGAGGTCTCTGAATCCTCATAGTTAACAAGAAGCTTAGCCTTCAATTTAAGCATATACCCACAAAATATATTGGCTAGTGTCAAATATATTTAAATGCTGAAATGCAATTGGATTTGTTTTCCTTCATCAAATTTGTGACAGCATTAAGACCATGCCAAGAATGGCTTTGTTTTTCACTTTGTTTGGCCTCTCTGTACTTTCTGGATTGCTCTCTGAATGCAATAGCAATGGGACGAGATATCCAAGGTTAGGCACAAGGAAAATTGCTTTAAAACAGTAAACATTATAAAAGATTATGCTATTAGGCAGAAAATATCAATCCTTCTCTTTCTCTTCTGTCTCTGTTTCTCTTTTTCTGTCTCATTCTATCACACACACATTTATTTTGCCTATAGCTTAATCATTATTCATCTCTATATAGGTTGCATTGACATTTTATATCCCTGTACTCAAATAACTACCTAGATGGGAACCCAATTAAGCAACTACTAATCATTATTTATCTACTGTGTATCAGCTACCATACATTCATTAGCTCAAGTAATTTTAAAATTCAGTTTGCTCAAAACCCTACTTTGCTGTGGAAAAGTTAATGAAATTTCCAAGAAAGAGCTAGTGGGATAAACATGACTTTCGAATCATTCAGGAGCATTTTAATACATTGCATATGTTCAGCTCCTTTAAAATGTAACTTCTGTGAAGGCAAAGCTAAAATCTGACTCATTTAGTACAATATCCTGATACTCAGGATAGTACATGACTCATAGTGGGAACTCAATACGTATTTATTGAATGAATGAAAGATAATTGGAGAATATATGGACTTATAGCCATTGGTAATTATGGAGGTAAAAGTATAAATGTTCATAAAATGATACCAAAGTGGAGATAAGCACAAAGTGAGAGCCATATAGAGAATTTAGTTAACAAGATTTTTCATGGAGCATCTCTGATCTATGTGTGGAAAAAGTCATAAATAAATAAAACTAGAAACTACCAATGGGGGAAATTTTTTCTATCTGCATAACTTTGAAATAAGTGACACAATCTCTCTGAGCATGAGTTTTCTCAACTGCTTAATAGGACAACTGCATTCACCTTGTAGGGTTTCTGTGAGAATCATGAAAAATCTATATTAACACAGCTATAAATAATGTGTTTAATCTAATTTTTATCATGATTTATCATAAAAATCATAAATTTTTTTTATTAAGCAACATTTTCTAGGGCCTACTGTATGACAAGCATTCCAGCAACACAGGGCTACAAAGTGAGCAAGAAAAACACTTGACACCATAGTCTTCAGTTTAGATTTGAATGAGAAAATAGAACATTAATAAAAAATTACCAAATAAATTATAATAATACTTGCCCTTGTAATTATTGGTACTTACATTAGTATCATTAATACTTACTTTATTTTTAATTATACAGATACTTCATAAAAAAAGCAACCAAAATTTAGAAGTATAAAAAGAGGCCGGGCGTGGTGGCTCACACCTGTAATCCCAGCACTTTGGGAGGCCGAAGCGGGCGGATCATGAGGTCAAGAGATCGAAATCATCCTGGCTAACACGGTGAGACCCCGTCTCTACTAAAAATACCAAAAAATTAGCCAGGCATGGTGGCGAGCACCTGTAGTCCCAGCTACTCGGGAGGCTGAGGCAGGAGAATGGCGTGAACCCGGGAGGCGGAGCTTGCAGTGAGCACCGAGATCGCACCACTGCACTCCAGCCTGGGCAACAGAGTGAGACTCTGTCTCAAAACAAAAAAAAAAGCAAGTATAAAAAGATAACAGTTGCTCACTTTGAGTATTTAAATATTTTAAGCACGATACTTTAAATAACTTATTTAATCCATTATGTCACACGCAAACTTCAAAAAGTTTCAAACTTTATAAAGGGACTATCATTTTTATGACCACACTTCCAAGTAGTTTTCTTTCTACTGTTTAAAACTACAATGACTAAAATATCGATGTTGAATAATAAGATGAAAATTTTGAATTACATTAATTTTATACTAAACACAATGTTGTCCCATCACTATTAACAGAAACATATGTAGGACATGTAGAATTGACTTTGAAAGATGTGATAATGCTCAAATTTAGTGAAAACCTTCATAACCGAATATGGCAGTCTAGGAAATGAGTATGGTAGTGTAAGGTTAGAAAAATAACTTTTGATTTAAGAAACTGTTTTAATTTATTCTTTTCTTACAAAAGGAAAACAGAATCTCTCCTTCTATTTTAGAGACAATATTATTATCGCTATCATTAGAGATAAAAAAGCAACTAGAAGAAAATGAAACATCCAGACTGTAACTTGACTTTATTATCTTTACAGGAATAAAAATTACACTACTATTGATTCCCTTTATCATTTTAAACATACATAGAAAGCTAAGTAGTAAAAGACTGATTGTATAAAATATTGCAATCTTAGGTAAAAACATTGGTCTTTATAGTAGTAGGAAAGTTTTCAATTTTCTGTCCCTTGAACTAGTATTAGTCAGAGTTACCTGTATCAGAGGCCCCTCTCTATAGATAGATAAATTTATTATGAGAAATTAGTCCATGCATTTATGGAGGACTAGAAGATTTTTGCCGTCTGTGAGCTGGAGGCTCAGGAAAGCTGGTGGTGTAATTCCAGTCTGAATTCAAAGGCATGAGAACTGGAGGGTATAAATGTCCCAGTTCAAGCAGTCAGGGAAATTCTGATGTTTTGATACTGTAGCTTATAGCTTATACTTTAATTACTAGTTGGTGATATGACTATTTAAGGTAATTTAAGTCATCAAATATTTTCTTTTCTTTTTGTTCTTTTTTTTTTTTTTGAGACAAGTCTCACTGTTTCACCCAGGCTGGAGTGCAGTGCCGTGATCTCGGCTCACTGCAACCTCTGCCTCCTGGGCTAAAGCGATTCTCCTAACTCAGCCTCCCAAGTAGCTGGGATTACAGGCGCATGCCACCACACCCAGCTAATTTTTGTATTTTTAGTGGAGACAAGGTTTCACTATGTTGGCCAGGCTGGTCTTGAACTCCTGACCTCAAGTCATTTACCAGCCTCGGCCTCCCAAAGTGCCGGGATTACAGGTGTGAGCCACCACTTCTGGCCATCAATTGTCTTCTTAAATAGCTTATACCATGCACTTTATAATCTAAATACTTCATTTTTAAACATTATCATTTGCTAAGAATATACTTTGTTTGGAATAGAAGAGACTCACACAATTGAGTTAATCATGACAAATTAACTATGCATCTTTTATTAGAGTAGATATTTTCTGAATGGCTGGTTTCACATCCTTTGAAGGGTGTGGCTAGTAATTTCTCTCACTGGTCACAGAAAATGACATTGATCGCAAGTAACAGTAGCCCAATAATAATTTTTTACTTACACTGGATGATAATTAAAACTTATGAATTGCTTTATGTGTTATTTCATTTTATTTCCAAACTTAAGATTTATATTTTATGTTTTCCAGAAGAAAAGAACTGATCAAAGTGATTTGTCAAAGTTGATACAGCCATCACTAGCAGAACAATGGCTGTAATCTAGACCCTCAGTAGCAAACAGCGAGCAATGTGGGCGCTGAGGGGCTGCCTGAAGCCACCTCGAGAAAGGCCTGCAGGAAGCTGAGCTACAAATCAAACAGGATTCCCTGCTTCCATCAGTGACCATTTTCCTTATAATGTAATGGAAGTGCAGAATATTTATTATTCTCTCAAACATTTTGAAAAAAATTCAAATAAAAATCACCAGAAGCATTTAATTTTAATAAGATAAATACTTCTAAAATTTCTTCAGGAACTAAATTTCTAAAGAAAAAAAGCACAAGCTTTGGTTTACGATTTGTAATTCTTTAATTCTAACTGAAATATAAAATGCTAAATATTCCAACAAGCTACGTTTTCTCAAAACAAAATTTTTCAGCATAGGAAAAGAGAGATGGATGAATATGTATGGGTATTTGAACGAAACACTTCAAATCATTTGTTGTGTCAATAAAAAGCAGTCAAATTCTGTAAAATGTTTGAAGGGATTTATGCTGAGCCTAATATGAGTGACCAAGGCCTGAGGGACAGTCTCAAGATGTCCTGAGAACATGTGCCCAAAGTGGTTGGGTTACAGCTTAATTTTATACATTTTAGGGGGACAGAAGTTATAGGCAGACATCAATCACTACATACAAGGTAGACATTGGTTTGGTCCAGAAATGCAGGACAACTTGAAGTGGAGGCTTCCAGGTCGTAGGTAGATTCAAAGAGTTTCTCATTGTCAATTGGTTGAAAGAATTAAGTTATTATCTAAAGACCTGGGATCAGTAGAAAAAAATGTCTGGGCTAAGATACGGGGTTGTGGAGACCAAGGTTCTCATTATGTAGATAAAGCCTCCAGGTAGTAGGCTTCAGAGAAAATAAATGGTAATATTTCTTATTAAATGGTAAAAAGGTGCCAGACTGCTCCTCCCTCCCTGATCAGGAAGAGTCTGAGAAAGAGAAAGGGATTCTCTACACAATGTAGATTTCCCCTGTAAGAGATGGTTTTGCAGGATCATTTAAAAATATATCAAAGATATTTTGGGGTAAAATACTTTGAATTCTCTTTTGTTTGTTTGTTTGTTTTTTGAGACAGAATCTAACTGTGTCACCCAGGTTGGAGCACAGTGGCACCATCTCGGCTAACTACAACCTCCAACCCCAGGGTTCAAGTGATTCTAGTGCCTCAGCCTCCCAAGTAGCTGAGATTACAGGTGTGCACCACCATGCCCAGCTAATTTTTGTATTTGTAGTACAGACAGGGTTTTGTCATGTTGGCCAGGCTGGTCTTGAACTCCTGGCCTCCAATGATCCACCCATCTCAGCCTCCCAAAGTGCTGGGATTACAGGTGTGAGCTACTGCGCCCAGCCTTGAATTCTTTCAAGGTCTGCTATCTGTCATGTGAGATGCTATACTAGAGTCAGGATGGAATTCGGTATCTTATTGCTACCAAGAGTCCATTTGGCAGTCTTAAGTGCTCTGTTTTAATGTTAATGCTGGTCAGTTGTGCCTGAATTCCAAAGGCAGGAGAATATAATGAGGCATGTTTGATACCTCTTCCCGTCATGGCCTGAATTAGTTTTTCAGATTTAGTTTCGAATCTCCTCGGCCAAGAGGAGGGATCCATTTAGTCAATTTCAGGGCTTAGAATTGTATTTTTGGTTTATAATTGAGAAGCTTAACAAGCTACAAAAATGATATCTTGGTATGAAAGTAGAGTAGTCAAAATACATATTTTCCTGAAGCATTGATTTTAATCTCAGATCAATTGTGCATATTGTTACTTAATTTCCTCCTAGAATTTGGCAGTTGAAATGCTTATTTCAACCCAGAACTTTTTCTAGCTTGCTTTAAATAAAACCTCTTGGTACTATCACAGCAGGTCTCCATTGTTCAGATACAGCTATCTGGATCAACTTCAATTATCATGTTTGCTACTAGAAATCAGTAAAACCATCTAAGTCTTCCATATGATAATATTTAGATTAAATTAAGCTAGCTCCGGAAAAAGCTATAAATGATGCTCTCTGTTTCACAAAGACACTGTTGCAAGAGGCTAATATGTGTGAAGGGTTTGAACCAGATATTTAAGACCCTGAAAATCTGAATCTATGTTGAAAATTAAAATACAAAACCATAATAACTGTGTCACATGGCTTTATGCAGGAAGGAATTCAATAGCAAGCCAACAGAGTGAAGTGAAAGCAAGTTTATTAAGAAAGTAAAGGAGGCCGGGCGCGGTGGCTCACACCTGTAATCCCAGCAGTTTGGGAGGCCGAGGCAGGTGGATCACTAGGTCAGGAGTTCAAGAGCAGCCTGGCCAAGATAGTGAAACCCCGACTCTACTAAAAATACAAAAATTAGCTGGGCATGGTGGCAGGCGCCTGTAATCCTGGCTACTCCAGAGGCTGAGGCAGGGAATTGCTTGAACTCTTGAACCCGGGAGGCGGAGGTTGCAGTGAAGAGAGATTGCACCACTGCACTCCAGCCTGGGCGACAGACCCAGACTCCGTCTCAAAAAAAAAAAAAAAAAAAAAAGAAAAGAAAGAAAAAAAAAGAAAGTAAAGGAATAAAAGGATGGATACTCCATAGGCAGAGTAACCCCAAGGGCTGCTGGTTGGCTATTTTTATGGTTGTTTCTTGATCAAATGCTAAACAAGGGGAAGATTATTCAGAATTTTCTGCGAAGAGGGCAGCAAACTATCAGAACCTATGGTTCTGTCCTTTTTTAGACCATGTAGGGTAACTTCGAAGAGTTGCCAGAGCATCTGTAAACTGTCACAGAATTCATGGGAGTGTCTTTTAGCATGCTAATGCATTGTAATTAGCATATAATAAGCAGTAAGGGCAGACCAGTGCCATCTTGTCTTGCGTGGGTTTTGGCCAGCTTCTTTACCAAATCCTTTTTGTCAGTGGGGTCCTTGTGACCTGTGTCTTGAGAAACAAGTTCTGTCAAACTCCTATCTCAGCTGCTGCAGCTCTCTAGGTAAGTCAGATATAAACACACTCAATTAGTGAGGTTGCACAGTGTCTCCCTGCCCATTCTGCCACTGCATGAGCAAGTAGAAATAGTGGCTAGTGGGACAGGGACAATTAGTTTTTGGGCTTTCTGACTGGACAGGAAAATTCACAACTGGAAATAGTTTCCACAACTTTCTACTGTGACGTTTATGCTAAAACCACTGAAGGTAAAATATAAACCACCAGTCAGCTCCAAATGTAGCTGCCCCCTTTAACATGGCAGAGATGTTTCTCTTCAATGTGAATTAACATTACATTTCTGGAAGCATGAGCTGTTACCTGAAGCTTTAAAATTAGTGTAACTTTATATGTTTATTTTATCTGGATAAAACCAATTCTGCAGAAGAACATGCTTTCTAATAATTGTTTCTTGCCTGACAAGAGATACCAAAATATGTACATGTATATATATTAATGTATATTTATTTGATTGCAGTAAATCAGTGAAGGTCATAATCACCATGGAATTATCAGTCCTTGGTTGATAATTATTAAAATAAAAAGCAAAACTTAGTAACTTTACGGTAACAAAAGACAGAAAAATTAAGCATTATTGTAAAATTCAGCTGTAAGAACTCAAGATACAGGATAAGAATAGATTGAATTTAATTTTTTGGTAACTATTTTGTAAGTAAATTTTGCTATCTTTCTAAACTAAGGGTAATGGCTAACTCAGTTCTTTACCTTCTCAAAATCACAACTCAGAACTTCTACACTCAAAGTTTTAATTTTCATTTAAGCATATGTCTGTAATTTATTTTAAGTATGGAAGGATTAATGTATTGAAGACATAATAATCTGACTATATACTCAACAGTGAAACCATACAAAAATTCTTATTAAAAGCAAGAAGAGAGAAAGAATGATCACTGTCATCAGTATTTTAATATTGTTCAGACTATTTTAAAGTTTATTTTATAATCTAAGTTCTTCATAATTTTTAGGGTTATTCAGTGATGTTTTTACTGACATTTAAAATGAGATAATTTTCCAAAATTTGTATGAAAGCAGTTTTCAGTCCCACAGCAGTAACTGTGTGGAACTCACCCTGGTCTTCATAGCAACCCTATGAGAAAGAAATTATTATTGGTCACATTTACAGATTAGAAGTTGAAATTCATGAAATTTAAGTCATTTTCTACAATAACAGCAATACAATTTGGTATAGCATGTATGTGTGTAAATCTTTTATTTTCATCTTTCAAAATATTTTGGTGTTTGTTTCCTTCTCTCATTTCGTGTAGCCTTAGCCATATTTTAGTCTCTTTTTCCTTTGTAGGTAAGCTGCTTATCATCCGTATTTTGTCCTTAAAATTACTATTATTATTATTATTTTTTTTTTTTTGAGAGGGAATCTTGCTCTGTTGCCAGGGGGGGAGTCCAGTGGTGTGATCTCGGCTCACTGCAACCTCCGACTCCCAGGTTCAAACGATTCTCCTGCCTCAGTCTCCCGAGTAGCTGGAATTAGAGGTGTGTGCCACCATGCCCAGCTAATTTTTGCATTTTTAGTAGAGACGGGATTTCACAATGTTGGCTAGGATGGTCTCGATCTCCTGACCTCGTGATCTGCCTGCCTCAGCCTCCCAAAGTATTGGGATGACAGGCGTGAGCCAAACTAGAATACCTATAGATTTTAAAATCAGTTTTGCGATTCAGTGATTCATGCATGCAAAGCATATCTGTCTTTAGGAAACATTCATTCTACTGTATCTTTTTTGTTGCTTTCATTTTCTTTTTTTTTCTCACTTCAGTTACTTTTATGTTTTCTTTTTCTCTTTATAATGTCTATGTAAGCATTTTATTTTATTTATTTTATTTTTTTACAGAATCTTGCTCTGTCACCCAGGCTGGAGTGCAGTGGTGTGATCTTGGCTCACGGCAACCTCCACCTCCTGGGTTCAAGAGATTCTCCTGCCTCAACCTCCCAAGTAGCTGGGATTACAGGCATGTGGCACCACACCTGGATAAATGCTGTATTTTTAGTAGAGACCGGGTTTTGCCATGTTGGCCAGGCTGCTCTCAAACTCCTGGCCTTAAGTGTTCTGCCCACCTTGGCCTCCCAAAGTGCTGGGATTACAGGTGTGAGCCACCATGCCCGGCCATGTGCATATGTATTTCTGATACACATGCCATTTCCTTGTCTTTCTCTTCTGCATTTTGAAGCAGCTTCTCTGGTTGGTTTCATGTCATTAATTTATATATTTTTGTTTAAAAATTTAAAACAGTTTGATGTGTATTCTTACCGATTTTAAAATACATTGCAAATTTACTTTTTTAGTTTCTTTAAAACCTTTTCTCATCCGACCCAACTCTTTTTGCATATTTACCTTTCAGCTGGTTTTCCTTTTCTTTTTTATCTTCTCATCTTTTTTCAATCCTTTTTGCATGATTTGGTTTTGTAATTTTTGTTGAATGTATTATGTTCATTAGAGATATTGCCCAGTAGTTTTCTTCTCTTGTGGTGTATTTGTCTGGTTTTGGCATCATGGTGATCCTGGTCTCATCAAATAAGTTTGGAAGTTGCTCTAGACTGAATATGTCCCCCAAAATTTATATGTTGAAAGCTAATTCCCACTGTGGGGATATTTGGAGGTCAGGCCTTTGGGAAGTGATTAGATACTAAGAGTAGAGCCCTCATGAATGAGATTAGTACCCTTATAAAAGAAACCCGAGAGACTCCATCACTGCCTTCTGCCATGTAGAGACACAGGGAAAAGACAGCTATGATGAACTAGAACGCTACCCTCACCAGACCCTGACTCTGCTGGCATCTTGATCTTGCAGTTCAGAGCCTCTAGTACCATAAGAAATGAATTTCTGTTGTTTATAAGCCACTCAGTCTATGGTATTTTGTTGTAATAGCCTAAATGAACTAAGACAACGGGGTTTATTATTCCATTTTTTTCATGAATTTAAGAAGAATTGTTATTAATTATTTGAATGGTTAGTAGAATTCACTTGAGAAGCTATCTAGTCCTGGACTTTTCTTTGTTGGGAGGTTTTTAAATTTGTACTTCACTTTTTATTACTACCTGATTATTTAAATATTTATAAGTACTTAAAGTCTTGTGTATGCAATATAAATGTAGCTGCACCTGCTTTCTCTGGTTATCATTTGCATGGAATATCTTTTTCTACCCCTGTATTTTCTGCCTGTGTGTATCCTTAACTCTAAAGTGAGTTTCTTGTAGACAGCATTTTAAAAATTTATTAGCCACTCTGCCTTTTGATCCAAGAATTTAATCCATTTACTGTTAATTATTTATAGGCAATGATTTACTATTGCCATTTTGTTAACTGTTTTGTTTGTCTTCTGGTTGTTTTCTCCCTCTTTTTGTCTCTTGCTGTCCTCCTTTGTGTTTCATTCTTTTATGTTGTTTTTGTTTGTATTAAGAGGGTTTGATTCCTATCTCTTTTTCTTTTGTGTAATATCGATAGTTGTTGTCTTTGTGGTTTTCAAGAAGCTTGCATAAATATCTCATTGCTATAAGTCTATTGTAAGCTAATAGCAACTTAACTTCACTTGCATAAAAAACTATACATTTACTTCTCCTCCCTCACATTACATGTTATTGATGTCACATTTTATAGCTATTTATATTTAATACGCATAAACATAATTTTATTTATACCTAGTTTTGAATACTTTTATCTTTTAACTTTTATACTAGAATTGAAACTGATATACCTATGACCATTATGGTAATACACTATTCTGGTTTTGTCTATATATTTAACTTTATCAGTGAGTTTATGCTTTAATAGGCTATCGTATTGCTGTTTACTGTCCTTTTATTTCAACCTGAGGAACTTCTTTTAGCACTTCTTATAAGGTGAGTGTAGTGATGATGAGTTCCCACAGCTTTTTGTCTAAAAAAGTCTTATCTCCCCTTCATTCTTAAAGGATAGTTTTTCCAGGTGTAATATTCCTGGTTGATAGTTTTGTTTTGTTTTTTTTTTTCCTTTCAGTGCTTTGAATATGTCATCAAACTCTCTTCTCTCTTGCAAGGTTTCTTCTGGGGTGGGGGTGGGGCAGCAAACCCACTGACAATTTTGTGGTGGTTCCATTGCATGTGACAAGTTGCTTTTCTCTTGCTATTTTCAAAATTCTCTCATTGTCATTGACTTTCAACAATTTGATTATAATGTGTCTTATGTATTTTGTGTGTGTCTTTGTCCTATTTGATATCCTCTGGGCTTTCTGTATCTGGATGTCTATTTTCTTTCCCAGATTTGCAAAATTTTCAGCCATTATTTTTTTGAAGAAGCGTTTTTCCCTTTGTCTGTCTCTTCTCATATAACTCCCACAAGGCATATGTTGTTTTGCTTGATGATATTCATAAGAGGTCTCTTCACTCTTTTTTTAAAAAATTTTTTAAAAGATACCACTTCTCTTCATATTGCTCAGTCTGGACTCAAACTCCTGGGCTCGAGTTCTCTCCCAACCTCAACATCCTGAGGGACTACAGGTCCACACTACCATTCTCCATTCTTTCTTCATTCTTTTTTCTTTTTTGTCTCTGATTCACTAATTTCCAGTGACTTACCTTTGATTATTTCTTCTGCTTGTTGAACACTTTATTGATTTTTTAAGTTCAGTTATTGTATTCTTCAGCTGTATAATTTATGTTCAGCACATTTTCACATTTTTTCTTTTTATTGAAATTCTCATTTTATTTGTGCATTGCTATCGTGGCCTCAGTGACCATCTTAATGACCATTATTTTGAATTATCTGTTGTGTAAAATTATGTATCTTCATTTTATTAGGTAAGTTTCTGTATATTTCTCTTGTTATTTTTATTTAAAACATATTTCTCTGTTTATTCATTTTCTTTGAACCTTTGTGCTGGTGCCTGCACATTAAATATTATAAATGAACCACCTCTACCAATCATTGAAGACTGTCCTCATATAGACGACAATTCCCACCAACTGGCCCAGCAAGATATTGTGCATACCTCTCAAATCTTTATGCTCATTCAACCTGCTGTCTTCAACCTTAGTGGCCCTCAGGAGTCTAAAGTATGCCAGATCCCATTAGTGCCCGAGACAGGTCTCTCAAGTCGGTGCCAGAAAAGTCAGAGTTCTAGATGTATGGCACAATTTATTTTCTCCTTAGAGAGAAGCTGAGATCTGGAGTTTATTATCTACTTGCTCTGCACCGAACCAGGGAGAGGAGATCTGGCAAATGCCTGCATGCTTATTCAAACCAGAAGCTTTTTCAAATTGTTGTTTTGCTCTCTGTATTCTCAGTGGCCAAAGTGAAGGTCCTGTCCACTGATTCATGTGTAGCTGCTTATTTAGTGTGTCCATCGAGGGAGGAAAAGTCTGGAGCCTCTGATTTTGTCATCTTGCTGATGTACAGTATTCACCTGAATCTTAAACCAAATATGTGCTGTAGGTGCTTAATTTTTTAATGTATTTCTCATGTGTTAGCACCTTGTTGTGGGTGAATTTTATAGGCTGAAGAAGGATTTCCTATTCCTACTACATGAATTTCTCACCATCATTATTTCCCCAGGTATGATCTAAGGAGATATATAACTTTTCTTCAATTGCATAAATGGACAAAGAAATGCATAAAACTTCTAAAATGCTTTGGTCCTTGAACTGTTCCAATTTAATTTCCTTCAAACTAAGTTACCCAGTGTAAATCGCCTCCTATTTTCATTTTCCTCTCACTCCTTTTTGTTGGTGGTACAATCCAGTAACCTCTGAGTTGCTCTAACAAAAGAAGAATTCATGTGAAAAACTAGTTCAAGAAATGACACTGTCTGTCACAGAAAGCAGTCCCCATAAGAGAGAGAGAGAGAGACAGAGAGAGAGAGAGAGAGAGAATGTGTGTGTGTGTGTGTGTGTGTGTGTGTGTGTGTGTGTGAGAGAGTGAGAGAGAGAATCTTTACAATCTGGATGAAAAATTTTTATATGTATAGTAAGATGATGCAATAAAATAGATCGCCATTTACAAGAGTAGCTAATATCCCTTTAGTTTTACCTTGATTTGGTGAGTGAAAATTCTGCAGCTGCTCAATAGCCCATTGACAAATAGTTTTGCTTTCTGAAGTATTTAAAAAGAAAAGGAGGAAGATAAGGAGGCTGTATTAGATACTACTGGCTTTTTATTATCATTATTAATTGTTACCTTCAATTAGTTATCACACATCACTGTATAGGTGAAAACATTATTTATCATACTTTCCTGCTTAGAAGACACTTCATGGAGTCTATTCTAATTTCCCCCAAGAAATTGAGGTCAAGAAAAGAAATTGCATGGACATAGTGAGAATTTACCTAATTTCTTGACCCATTTCTTTTTTTTTGGTGGGGCGGGAGTGCGTGTGGAATTTAAACTTATACAGGCAATACCTTTAAGGGCAGAACCTGAAATTTTAAAAATCACGCTTTTATGATAATATTATGTCTTGTGCTCATTTGAATTTTTAGGATTGTGTTATATGTGCTGAAAACCTGGATGATGGATTTTTCTTCAGGGAGAATTTATAAGAACATAGTTTGTTGTAGAGAGTTTATTTAAGACATTAGAAAACACTAATTCTTACTCTTTTATGTGGCAAGAATTACTTTCATTTCCTTTATTAAATAATACTGATTGTGAAATAAGTTTACTTCTCATTCAATCTGTATGACTAGCCTGTGAAACCATATTTGTAATTTCCTCAATCATTTTTATGAAGTAGTTTGGTTGCCTTTTCTTTGTCTTACTTCTTTATTTTATTTATTTATTTATTTATTTGCATGTGGGATGTTCAAAAATATCTTGCTTTCTCTAGTCCTCCTAACACGTTCCCAAATTCTACATGCTCACACATTTTAAACATGTTAGAAGAGAGAAAGCAGGCCAGGTACAGTGGCTCACACCTGTCATCCCAGCATTTTGGGAGGCTGAGGCAGGCAGATACCTGGGGTCAGGAGTTTAAGAACAGCCTGGTCAACAAGGTAAACACCCATCTCTACTAAAAATACAAAAATTAGCCAGGCGTGGTGGTAGGTACCTGTGATCCCAGCTACTTGGGAAGTTGAGGCAGGAGGATTACTTGAAGCCAGGAGGCAGAGGCTGCAGTGAGCTGAGATCGTACCACTGCATTCTAGCCTGGGCAACAGTGCAAGACTCCATCTTGGGGAAAAAAAAAATAAGAAAGAAAGAAAAGAAAAAAAGAAGAGAGAAAGCAACAGAACTAATTATCTTATAATTGCTCCAATCTCTAAGGTACAACTGTATTAATCAATAACTTTTAACTTTCCACCATCTGCTGGTTTTTAATTTGATTGTTTACTTTTAAAAAGTAAGCACAACATCTCGGTAAGTGTTGAAAAAGAAAACCAAAGAATCTGCAATATTATGCATGCAACTTCACAGAGAAGAATTTAATGGCATATGATATTGCATGGCTGACACTTCTATAAAAAGAGAAATTATATTTCCAAACTCCAGCCAATGGAATACCCTACAGAGGCAAACCAAGCTAAGATCTTTCCATCTTTACAAACTGCTGATCAATAAATTACACTTTAAAAGCAACTGAGCAATTACCTGATAAGGCTTGAATCAGTAGAATTCTCATTTACATATTAAGAGATATTTATAGCAATAATTTTTGTCATGGGTTTGTATGTGTTAAATATGATAAATTATACCAGTAATATAGATTAATTTTGGTAATACATAATAAAAAGTCATTGTAAAGTCTGAGAATACATATTCATTTACTGTAGGAGAAAATGCAGCACTAATTTAAAAATTACATTTAGTCATTCTTTAAAAAATGTTCAAGTATTTAAGATAGGCATATTGCTAAATTTTAGGAAGGATAAATGTCATTAAAGGCAAATGCATCATTAGGTTTTTGTTAATATCAATTAGATTTAGATTTTTTAACAGGAGGACAGTGGCATATATATGTATATATATCTAAAGTCTTTTAGAGAATTGAGATCACTGTGCAAACTGCCAATGGGAAATCTGAAGAGACAGTAGAATAACAGAATCACAGCCAAAATCAGCTTAGAACAGAAGATACTGGAACCATAAACCAGAGAAACACCTAAATGGTAATTTTGATGAACTGCTGAAGAGTAAATGTAGAATCTTATGAGAATGAGAAATTACTGAGGACCCAATATTTTGAGGACCACCATATTTATGGGTTTTGCCTCCAGGAACCCTACCAGGTTCTCACTGCAAGAGCCAAGGAAAAACGGTCATGTTACTGACTGAAGAAGGAAAAAAGTAAACACTTTGAAGTATGCCCAAGAATTCTCCTTTACAAAGGCTTATTCTGCAGGGAAAAAGATATTACAGAGTCTTATCCAATCTGGGATTAGGGAAATTACATAAATCCAGCATTTCTAGCCCTTGTATTTTTCCTAAAATGGTGGAAAAGAATTAACAAGAACTTGTGGCCTGGTGCGGCGGCTCAGGCCTGTAATCCCAGCACTTTGGGGGGTCGAGGCAGGTGGGTAAGAAGGTCAGGAGATCGAGACCATCCTGGCTAACACGGTGAAACCCCGTATCTACTGAAAAAAAAAACAATTAGCGGGGCGAGGTGGCGGGCACCTGTAGTCCCAGCTACTCGGGAGGCTGAGGCCGGAGAATGGCTTGAACCCCGGAGGCGGAGATTGCAGTAACCCGAGATCCCGCCACTGCACTTCAGCCTGGGTGACAGAGTAAGACACCATCTCAAATAAAATAAAATAAAATAAAATAAAATAAAATAAAATAACCTGTAAAGGTCAGTCCCTCAGTACACAAGCCCACTAAAAGACTGAGATTTAATCATAGGGTTATAGAAAACTTCTTCTCCTCCTCACCTTAGCACCAGATAAACAGTTCTCCAGTAAAATAACAGTGGAGTACAAATGAAAGAGCTGCAAGGCACAGACTTTAGCAAGAAGTTCCTAATGGAACCCAAAGACAACAGGAGAGAGAAAAACAAGGATATCAGAGTAAATTGAAACGTCTGCTACCTACACCTACGACAAGCATGGAATACAGACCAAATGAAACCTCACACTACAGTTTTATTGTCTCACCTTCTACTGCCTAATACATCATGTCAAGCTTTAAATCAAATTAAAAGGCATGCTAAAAGCAACACAAACACATGCTAAAGAAACAAGGCTAGCATGAGAGCTAACGTCAATTATGAAGCCAATTTCAGAATTATTTTAAAGAGAATTTAAATTATGATTAATGTCTCTTATAGAAAAAGGAGATAACTTTTAAGAACAGATGGATAGTGTACACAGAAAGATGGAAACTCTAAAAGGGACTGAAAATAAAATGCTGGGAATGAAAACACTGTAATAGAAATGAAGAATGCCTTTGACGGGAACATCTGTAGACTGGACCTCAATGAGAAAATAATTGAGATTGAAGACAAGTCAATAGAAACTTCTCAAACTGAAATGCAAAGACAAAAAGGAATTAGAAAAAGAGACCAGAATGTCCAAGAACTGTCAGGAAATATCAAAAGGTATAAGATACTTGTAGTTGGAATAACAGAAGGACAAGAGACAATAGAACAGAAGAAATATTTGAAGTAAAAATAACTAGGAATTTTCCAAAACTAGTAACAGACTCCAAACCACATATCCAAGAAAATCAGAGCACAAAGGAGCATGGATACCAAAAACAATCTATACCTGGGCATATCACATATCATATTCAAACTACAGAAAATCAAAAACAAAAAGAAAATCTTAAGTCAATTAAAGAAAAACACCTTATCTACAGAAGGACAAAGGTAAGAATTACATCAAACAAGAAGCTTGTATGGTAACACCATACAAGCAAGAATTTAATGAGAGTGAAGTATTTAAAATGCTGACTAAAAAAACTCAACAGTCTAAAATTCAATTTCCAGCAAAATTATTCTTCAGAAATGAAGGAGAGGAGAAGAATAAGAAGACAAGCCACCTGACTTGGATAAAACGATTGTGAAAGACATATCTGATATCTTGCCTAATAGTATTTGGCTATCCTCCAAAATATGCAAATCCAAAACTTCTAAAACACAAAAATTTATTAAATGAATAACTTGATTAAAAATCGGGAGAAGAATTGCTAGCAACACAAGAACAGCTAGCCCCTTGCACAAGAACATTTGTCTGACACAGTTTCCACTAATGAACTGATGTCAACACCTGCAATAAGCCCCCACAGCCAATGTTCTCTTTGTTTCAAGACAACTTATATGTGCTTCTTGCTTTTGTCTTTAAATACTCTTCTTTACTCCAACCTCCTCAGATGTATCTATAATCCATCATAGCTTCCATATCTCAAATTGCAATTCCCTACTATTCCCCAAGAGAGGGCCTGCCTCTCTCTGTTGTTATTTTTGGTCGACAAATTTCTTCTTGGATTTGTAGGTATATTCTAAAATTAGATAGTAGTGATGGTTGCAAATTTCTGTGAATATACTAAACACAGAATTGTACACTTTAAACTGGTAGATTTTATGGTTTGTAAATTATATCTCAATAAAGCTGTTAAAAAAGACTGAGAGAAAAACATTTTTACAAAAATTTAAAACAGTTAACCAAGTCCCACTTAGCAAAAGCAGCTAATAAAATCAGGGATTTAAGAGTAAGACAGTACTTATGACAGTACCTATGGTTTCGATTACTCTAGCTTTGTAACATAGTTTGGAATCAGGATGTGTGATGCTTCCAGCTTTGCTTTTCTTTCTCAAAATTGCTCTATTTGGGGTCTTTTGTGGTTGCCCACTAATTTTAAGATTGTTTACTCTATTTCTGTGAAAAAATATGCTATTGAAATTTTGACAGGGATTGTCTTGAATTTGTAGATCACTGTAGGTAATATAGATTTTTAACAATATTTACTCTTCCAATCCAAGAGCATGGTATATATTTCTCTTATTTGTGTCTTCTTCAATTTCTTTAATCAATTACTTATAGTGTTCAGTATACATATCTTCCACCACCTTAGTTAAATTTATTTCCAAGTGTTTTATTTTTTTGATACTGTTTTCATGGAGATTTTTTTCTTAATTTCTTTTTTGGATAGTTAATTGTTAATATATAGACTTATAACTGATTTTAACATTGATTTTGTATCAGGCAACTCTGCTAAATTTATGTATTAGTTCTGGTCATTTGGGGGTTGCATATTTAGGGTTTTCTACATGAAATATCATGCCATCTAGGATAATAAACAAGACACAAAGACCAATGGAACAGAATAGAGAACCCAGAAATAAACTCACGCACATATGGTTGACTAATCTTTTACAAGTGTGCCAAGAATACACAGTGGGTAATATATAACCTTTTCAACAAATGGTGTTGGGAAAGCGGGATATCCAAAGGCAAAAAAAGTGAAATTGAACCCGTATTTTACACTATACAAAACTTCAATCAAAATAAATTCAAGACCTAAATTGTTAGACCTGAAACCATAAAAGTCCTACATGAAAACAGTGGAAAGTTACTTGATATTGACCTTGGTGATGATTTACTGAAAATGATACCAAAAGAACAGGTAACAGAAGCAAAACTAAACAAGTTGAACTACATCAAACCAAAAAGCTTCTGTATAGCAAAAGAAAGAATCAACAGAGTGAAAAGGATACCCACAGAATGAGAGAAATACTTGCAAACCATCTATCTAATAAGGGGTTAATATCCAAAATACTTAGAAAATGCCTACAACTCATTAATAGAAAAAAGACAAAAACCCAATTTAAAAATGGGCAAAGGACCTGAGTAGATATTTACCCAAAGAAGACTAATTGCCAACAGGCATATGAAAAAATGTTACACAACATTAATTATATGTGAAATGCAAATGAAAACTGCAATGACGTTATCACCTCACACATGTTAGGATAACCATTATCAATGATAAAAAAGAGACAGGTGTTGGTATGGGTGTGAAGAGAAGGGAACACATATTGGTGGAAATTTAAGTTGGTACAAGTATTATGGAAAATAGTACAGACACTCCCCAAAAACTGAAAAATACGACACAGCGATTCCACTTCTACTTATGTATCCAGAGGAAATGAAATCAGTATTTTGAAGATATATTTACACTTGCATGTTTATTTCAGCACTATTCAAAATAGCCAAAATATGGCAACAACCTGTGTGTTTTGACAGAGAATAGATATTAAAAACTGTGATTATATGTATCTACATACACAATAAAATAATATTCAGGGAGTCCTGCCATTTGCATCATTATGATTATCACACTAAGTAAAATAAGCCAGATACAGAAAGAAGACAAATACTGCATAATCTCACTTATATGTGAAATCTAAAATAGTTAAACTCATAGAAGCAGAGAGTACAATGGTGGTTTCCAGGGCCTGGGGGATCGGGGAAATGGGGAAATGTTGATGAAGGGTACAAACTTTCGATTGTAAGATGAACAAGTCTGATAATTTAGTGTATACTATAGTGAACATAGTTCATAACATGAGTAAATCTTAAGTATTCCAGCCACACACACACATGCATGCACACACACACACACACACACACATCACATGGGTTGGTAGATGTGTTAACTTGATTGCTGTGATTATTTCACAATATGTATGTATAGCAAATCATCATGTTGTGCACCTTAAATATATACAACTTGATGTCTAATAAAAATGAGAATCTGATAAAAATAAGACAGTAATTATATTAAATAATTATTAGAAATACAAATAATATGCATTTATAAATACAAAGTACAAACACACACACACACGCACAAACACACCCACACGGTGCTCTAGTTGCAGCTCAATAGTGGTATTTTGTGAGAACTGCACTGTTGTCATTCATTGTGTTTAGAGAGGAATTACAATATCCCATTCATATCTTTATTAACTAGAGATCAGAGACACCTACTAAACCCTCACCCTAATAAATGTACTCCAGCATATAAGCACAGCATCTAGAAACTACTAAAATTTAAACTTCTACTGGATATTTTATCTTTAACAATCCCCCCCTGCCAAACAGCCTCCCTATGAATTAATACACCAAGCAGTGCTATTCAAATGGATCGTTCTCACTGAGGTTGAAGAAAATGAAAAGAAATTTTAATAGATTGATAAGAACAAATCTCCAAGTAATGCAGTTTGAGGAATAAAAAAATTCTGGAACTAAAAATTAGATTTCACATTTTGAAAATTCAAGAAAGGAAATAAAAAGGAATGTACTTGCTGAGAGCTAATTGTAAGAATCTGTAAAGTCGACTAGTGTCCTGTCAGAGTAAAGAACTCAAAAAGTGTAAATTGTGAGTGAAAATATCAGTCATGGAGAGAAATTATAAATACATGTATAAAGTTTGAAACAAGAGAATAAAAAGAAAAAATGAAGAAAGAGCTAATAAAGGGGGTAAAATGAAGAAAACTTCTTCAACTTGAAGGATGTCTTGATTTGTCAAATACAAGAGGCTGATCAATGTTGAACAGAATTTAAAGAAAAAGACAGACTTAAATTTTTACATCTTGCATCTTGATGCATATTCTGACTTTTTTATCTTTAAGCATAAACAGATTATCTTAAAGGCTTCTAAATAGAAAGCAACAGGTTACTTACATAGAGATAACTGTCATACTTGCATTGGACTTCTCAGTTGCAAGTTCAGACCAGAAAAAAATACACTTACAGACTACTGACAAAAAACTACTGATTAGGCTGCATGTAAAAATGTATAATATGTAGTATTCCCATAGGTGTTCAATTCCAAATATTTTCTTTTAACATTTCTATTTTGACCAATGGGCTATTTGTAAATATATCTTTAATATTTCCAAAGATATATATCTTTGTAAATGACTTTTGGCATAGTTGTATTGTACTCAGAAACCACAAATTATTTCAATCTTTTGCAATATGTGTCAGTATTTTTTAGGCTCAGTATATTAAAGTGGTCTATGTGCTGTTAAAAATGAAATATTCCCTACAATTGTTTGATGCAATGTTCTATATCTATTCCTTAGGTGATATTTATAAGTTGTGTTGCTCCAATCTTCTACATACTTACTATTATTTTTTTGGTCCACTAACTCACTGCAGAAAGTGGTGTATCAAAAAGTCTACTGTTGTTGATTTGTTTATCTCTACTTGGGGATGTGCCAAATTTTGCTTTGTGTATTTTTAGGACATATTAAAGTACATTCATATTCAGAATCATTGTATATTCCTGATGAACTACATTTTCTCATTGAAAGTTTTCCCTCTTGATTGTAAATAACACTTTTTTTTTGTTTTCAAGTCTATTTCATTTTAAATACTTTGTATCTTTTTTTTTTTTTTTTAAATTCAAATCTACCTTTATTTGTCAAGATTAAGTTAATTCCTCTCCCCCATCATAAAAGTTTGGAGTCTTTAGAAATAAGGATAACTTTCATTGACCATGTACGTTGTATGTAAATTTCAACTCTGCTACATAAACTTGCTTCTTATAGAATAAAATTTTACTCATTTGAAACCAGAATTAACATCATATTTCCATAAATTAATACCCTGTTCCTCTATGAGAGAGTATTAATGTTTGTATGTACATGCAAACATGTCACTGTTATTTCAAGGTAACTTTATTGATTTGGCCATTACTAACATGCTAAGGAGCTTTTTTTCTATTTTTTTTTTTTTATAATTTATTTATTATTATTATACTTTAAGTTGTAGGGTACATGTGCATAACGTGCAGGTTTGTTACATATGTATACTTGTGCCATGTTGGTGTGCTGCACCCATCAACTCGTCATTTACATCAGGTATAACTCCCAATGCAATCC